>NW_006768845.1:7666-10370 GCF_000204055.1 Melampsora larici-populina 98AG31 | reverse complement strand
GAAAAGTAAGTTCATTCAATATGAGATCCGATCATATTTCATAAACTGATCATACATCGAATGAATTTCCTTTGATGGATAAAACAATTCTTTAATCGACTCATACACCACACTCTTGACCAGTCTCTCAAGACTTATCCTCGGAAATTTATTTCAAATGAATGAATCAAAATGTACCCCTTCATTGTAAATTACCTCATAGTTCAAATCTAAATCATGATTATATCAATCAAGATCTTTTGGTGAACTTCAATTAGTCAGAGCAGTGTATTTTCTTTGAATTTTAGTATGATGGCAGTTGTACTGGATGTTGTTTGGTGACTTTGTATGTGAAAAGACACGATGTTGTCATTTATTTGCTCTAATACAATTTGCAATGCTCCTTCAGTCTTCTTAAGAGCACCATTAGGTTTCTATTTGCCAATCATTAAAGTTGCTTTTTCTGATTGACATATCTAAGCAAGTTTATTGAGGTTGACATTCTGATATAAATAATAAAAATTGAAATGTTCATTCGAATGTCTTTCATGGCCTTTATGTATGCGTGGTGTTGGCTCAATCTCACTGCTTTGGTTATTGGAAGCCAAGCAAAAACTTTTTTATTGGTACTTTTGATTACAAAGAAAATGAGCCAGACGCTAATAAGATCAAAAGCAAATACTAATGAGAGATTGAAGAAAAACAAAATAAAGAACGAACAAAAGAACAAGCTATCAAAGCAGAAGAAAAACAAAATAAAGAACGAACAAAAGAACAAGCTATCAAAGCAGAAGAAAACAAAATAAAGAACAAAGAAAAAAACGAGCTATCAAAGGAGAAGAAACCCAAACAAAGAACAAACAAAAAGACAAGCTATCAAAGCAGAAGAAACCCAAACAAAGAACGAACAAAAAATCAAGCTATCAAAGCAGAACATTGTAGACAGGAGGAATGCAATAGATTAAAGCCGTTCTAAATAAAAGATAAAATAAAAACTGAGAGAAATGGAAGCAGATTGCACTGATGAATCAAAGCTGTTGCGCATCCAGTGCAGCAAGCTTTTCCATCAAAAACTTCTCGTACCTAACTGCACTAGAAAGGAGATGACTTGCATCGCCTGGAGGGATTCCGATAAGCTTTAATTCAGCAATGTTCATATCAGGACCTGGCTTGAGATCGCTCCAACGAGTGTAATGCCCTGTATTTAAGTTTGCCCTCAAGCTGGTATCGCTTTCAGGAAAATCAGCATAATCTAAAAATTCTTCAAAGGTTCCAGAGTACTTTCTTTGATAGATACGGTCATCAATTACTTGAGCTGGGGCGATCAGAGTGACTTCGTTTTGTACTATAGGTGCTGGAGCAGCAGCCATGAATCCAGCTGGTGGGGGATCGTCTGGAAACTCTCGATAGCCTGGAGGAAGTCTTCCACCGATGAATGTCTTGAAGCACGGTAAGGGAGGTGGAATGTCTACGGTGATATTGTTACGACCTTCTTTACGTGCTGCTATCTGAATATGGTGGAGTCTCGTGAGCAAAATTACAGTAAATGATATCAAAAAAATCAACTTACAATCTCATCGACCCAGATTTTGATCTTGCGAGGCGTCATAACTGTCCATTTCTTGGAGTCTGTAGGATGTCTGAGTAGACATTGTTCAGTGCCGTTTTTAGTTAGAATCTCTTTTAATTCAGCAGTAACACGCGAAGGTAAGTGTTCAGGGTTAGTTGGCGGTGAATTTGCCAAACCACCAGGCTGGTTTTGAGCAATCGCTTGTTGAGTATTCCATGAGCCTATATAGCCGCTGACTTTCTCTCTCCTACGTTCTACAGCAACCTGGAGTTCGGGATTGGCCATCTGAGCTAGAAGTCCAACGGAGTTTGGTTGGGAATCGATACATAGTTTCTTGAAATCATTCCATTCTGTTTTATTGTGAAGGTTGTACTTTTGCTCGCGGATGTAAGATTTTGGAGTAAGAGTGATACCGAGCCAAGAGACGGACTGGGGTTCAGATACATTGAAAAGATAAGTACCAAGCTTGGGTAGTACTCGGTCAAGGGATGTAACTATCAATTCTATGACTTTCTGAGGAGATGAATGATTCAAATCAACAGTGATGTAATGCTTGGGTCCAGTATCTTCCTTTTTAGTTTTGTCACAGTTCCATCCGAGTTTTTCAGGGGTTCGTTTTGACGGAGCTCTGCTAGTTGATGCGCTCGGTTTATCCTTTGGGCCATGTAGATAGGCCTCATGAAAGACTCGAAGTGTTGACATCTTGATCGGCAGCTCATTTGAAGTCTGACTCGGTATGATATGAGGATTACGGGGTTGAGATCGATTGGGTGGGTTGAAATCCCAGACTGGTGTATCGTTGGTCATAGATCCTGAACCGGATTGAAGGATGCCACACTCAGGGTGATATTTGGATTGAGCTTGAGCTCCGCATTGTCGAGGGTCGGCCAATGCACTACTGAAGTTTCCAGTGCTGCGATGATGGTCCAGCATAGGATCACGATGAGCTGTTAAAAAAGGTCAGTATTCATACAACAAAAAGACACAGTTTGAAATGGATTGGCTCACAATCCTACAAGTTTTCACGGCCTTGTGCTGCTGCCTGCATGAAGCTCTCACGGCGGATTTCGCGCGCCTCGTAGATCGAGTGAGTCGCATCTGGATGGCGGAATGAAAATTTATCATGGTCAGCTAGAACAAAGTCTAAATATGACA
>NW_006768845.1:5580-7405 GCF_000204055.1 Melampsora larici-populina 98AG31 | reverse complement strand
CACAAGAGGGTGGTGGAGTGGGATGGCTGGGATGACGTAAAGATTACAGGTGGATCTCCAATCTGGTGGTGTCTGATACAAAAGCTGAGTAAAATCTGACCCTATCTGATCTTAACAGCCCTAACCGCCCCAAAAAAAAATTCAAAAAAGCAACCTTTTCGGGAACGGCTGTATCATGACTCCCTCAGATATGTATTTTTGAGCTTGTGAAAAACCTACGTGCTGAACTATCAGCAATAATTTTAATCAGCATAGGCTATTATGTGCCCACAAGTGGAGACTGATCTTCTTAGCCTGGACCTTTACAAAAATTAGCAGGGGAGGTGCAAAGAATGCAATGATTGACCAACTGGGGTTGATTTGAGGCCTTTGATTTGATCCTGCTAGGATGGTTTTTATATAGTATCTCTGAGGGAATCTAGGTCAACACAAGCCCAAGCATGTTTGAGGAGGTACTCAGTTAAGTTAGGGAGGGAATCGGGAGAATGTCACTTATTAAGCATCAGTTCAGACTGTGTGTGTTTTCTACTTTTTCTCATTGTACTGATCACATGGATCACATGCTGGTTGTTCAACTACATCATCAATCCTTGACTGGTCTCTACACTTCTCACTGGTCTACAAACTTATTCATGTTGTTTCTCTTCTTTCTCTTATGTACTAAGACTGTGTATATAGAGATATTCTAGAGCCACACTTGGAAGGGGTTTCTCCTCACCATTCCCATTTCCTAAATTGTGCACTCTAGGTAAGTCTCTCTCTAGCAGCTCACTTGACCGTATTTGGTATGTGTGTCTTATGAAATGATCACACCCTTCCCATTTCCTACATGGTGCGCTCTAGTTGATCACAACCCCCCAGCTACTAGTTGGGAGGCCGGAGCCTACCACAACTTTGACAAATTTTGAAAGTAAATTCAGATATATTCCCAAAAGAACTTCAGATGGTGCATGAGGAAACAGAGGACCACCTTTGTGGAATTGTATCTGGCTCCCCAGTGCATCCGCATTGCATAAGACAGATCATAGGCCAAATCTCAACATGTCTTGGGCCACCAGCCTATACTTCTAGCTGGTCAGGTGAGCAGATAAACCAAAGCCTTGTCTAGACAGGTAAGAATGGGAATATATTCTGATCTGTCCATTTCTGTCCCTTTTTTTACAGCCCAAGTAACCAGAAGCTATTGCCAATCTTTATGGATACTTCAGACGGACAGGGTGAGACCTTACTGCACCAACATGCAAGACAGGCATTCTTCATAGCAATGATCAACAATGTTCACACTGCCATGGAGGTGGATCTAATCCCCAAAGATTACCTTCAACAGAACAGCAAGTCAAAGTGGACAGTGTGGTGATATATTTATGAGATCAATCAAGAAAATTAATCATCATAACTTTATCAAATTATCAGGAAACTTTAGTATAGCAGGAAATTTGAAATGCAGGTTTTCAGATCAATTGAAGCTCTTAGAGGCTTATGTATACTTATTAATTCAAAATTATGTCATCTTATTTCAAATATATTCTTAAGATCATTATAGTTTACTTACAAAGTTATTACAAAAAGATAGGAAAAGAAAAGATAAGAAAAATTCGAAAATATGGGTGTAAAAGTTGGAAAATGGTTTTTAGGGTATTAATAATTGAGTTATGGGTTTGTTAAGGTTAGAATATGAAATAACAACACTTTATTATACAGCACCAATTTTAATCTTGGAGGTTGATAAGGAAAAACAGAAGTTATTAGTAGAAAGGTACTTTTTCAAGGATGGTAAACAAGGGTTATACATGTAGTTTACATATGTAGTGGTGGTAGTAGTGGA
>NW_006768845.1:0-4722 GCF_000204055.1 Melampsora larici-populina 98AG31 | reverse complement strand
CTATAAGTCAATTTGGGATATACTTATCGACGTATAGCTAGTAATAACATAGTGTGTGGACTTTTTTTGCGCTTAAAATTTGGGAATAATACTACACAACCGTATTGCTTTATTTCTCTGGTGCCTTTATCTTTTTCTCTGTTATCACAAAGTGGTCAGCAAGTGCCCTTGTGCTGGTTTCTTTGAAGAAGGCAGTCTTTAGACAACTTCTACTATATTACACGTAGTATATGATCCCTTCTTAGGTGTTGTAAAGCTCTTGTTGAGCTTTAAATACTACAACAGTCAAGATGTTCAATCCTGCAGAATTTCAGGCACTCCAGTGATTTGAACATCTTGAGGCTGGTTGCACCTCCAACTCAAAAACTGATGTTACCACATCCATCAAGATCTCTAAAAAAGTGCACAACACTCACAAGACAACACCTGGGAGCAGCTACATATTGTACACCCTTAAATTCCAAAGATGGACAGAATGTATCAGCAAAATTGTGAGGCTTAGCAACCTGGCCGCACCCCTTCTTGTTGTTCATTTTCTAAAGCCTCTGGCACAAGAATTTGTACGCTTCATTCCTCAACTTTCTGAACGCCTCTGTTGTTCACAAAGAAGATGAGTAATATTATGTGATTCAAGTTGAGGATGTTATTGGTCAGCTGGTGGTCATGAAGAACCCCAAAGTTGCAATTGATATTTAAGACACAACACTTTTCAGTGTTTGCCTAGCAAATATTGTGAGCCATTAAAGAGACATGATCTGTTTCTGTATATTATTTTTCCTATTATCCACTCTTAGGGATCTGTGCAAGATAATCACAACAAAGACAAAATGGATATGAAGTAAGATCGATATGTGCATTGTATTTGTTATATAGTTTTGTAATGATTTCCCTTGAACAGGGTTTGATGCCTGCAAGACAGCCCGTCAAATCCATCTAGCCAGTTTCCATACTTGACACTGTGTCACTCTGGATGTGTATCTGATTTCCAGCTGAAGTTACATTGAAATCTTATTTAAATCACTTTGAAATTGGCTTGAAATCCTCTTGAAGTTGGTGGTAGTCTCTCGCCTGCCAGTGAATTGTAGCAATACCTGAAGTGTCCCGCCACAAAAAGCAAAAGCAGGGCGGCTTGCTCCACCTGCGCTACAGGCCTAGCCAAAAAGTGGGTCCAAGCGCTCCTGGCTTTTCTGATCTCATATAGCAGATCACATTTTTAGTGAGGTGCTTGCAAGTCTTGCTGTGCTCTGAAGTTTGACACAATGTATCTAGCAAGCCAATTTGAAAGATGCTGAAAGCTGTTAAGAGACAAATACCAGAACATGCCTCTTTGAATAGTGGTTGATATTCTACCGCGCATGAATGACTGAGTTCCAAGGTGATTGTTTCCGCTGATTTATTACTGGATGTCTGTTTTACCTCCCATATATTTTTTGGCTTCTCCCTGCTCATTATGCATACACTTATTCTTGTGTTCCCCTGAAATCAAATTATACAACAATCTGCCCGCTCTGAGAACCAAATATTGTATGTGGTGGCGTGCAAGTGGTGCGGGTTTGTCTTGTAAGCGGAGTAAGAGTGGGATTTCACCCTGTTACAAAAAAAGAAGAAGTAGATCAAAGTGGAGCGCTTCAGGTTTTGCTAGTAGCTGGGAGCTGCAAAACCACTTGGGATGCAATGGCTTGAGCTCCAGATGTGTACAGGGTAAGGGTGAACGGTGGTTTTCACACACTGAGAGGTTTTCAAATGTGTGTTCACACGTGTGAGGTATGGGGTTGGGCAAGTGCACAAATTGGGGCTTGCCAATATTGTTGTCAAACTTGGCAACCAAAGGTTGACATGTGATTTTAGGCTTGCTACTGTGGATGCTCTGACAGCCAATTTGAGAATCATTGTACTTTTTAAAAAAGAATTGTGTCAGCAAACCCAACTTCAAATCAAAGCTTATGGGATTTGTGAGTCATGGTCATGAGCAGTACTAGACTCACTCTTGATTGGCCTCCTGTGATCACTGCACCTTGTTCATCACTTTGTACACAGCTGGCTTATTGAGGTTAGTAGCTTGAAGTTTGAGGAAGATTGATCAGGATCAGCAAGTGGATTTAAAGGATGAAGAACACTGCTTGTGGGGCAATCTGCTTCATTGTTTCACGTGTATCTGCATACTGGCCAAACAAAACCTCAGTCAGAACCAATTAATGGGTTTTGCCCTGCAGCACATTCCCAGAAAAAAACAATCATTGTCAAATTGGCTGTACCTCATGTGGTGGGCGCAAGCTTAGGAAAAAATACGCGCCCGGGAGCGCCTCGAGGGGTCAGGCGCGCCCTCATTTTGGCTGGGGGCAAAAGAAGGTGCAGGAGGCGCAAAAAAAGGACAAAAATTGGCCAAGTTTTTGATGATGGTCTGTCAGCCACATCTTCTACATCCCAGAAAACATTGATAATCTCATATTAACACCCTATAAACAAAAATCAACAGCAATAGTACAACAAAAATCAACCAAATCAAAAAAACAAAACAATGAACATGTGTTGCTATCAATGTAGTTTGAAATTTTGTTGTTGGGGTAACTTTCAATCCAGACTGTAAATGCTTCCACAACTGGAAGAATATGGTGTGGGGTGGTACCCATAACACACATTGATTCATTTGAAATGATTTGAAGGTGGAAGAGGGCTGATTTCAGCAGAAAACCTTGTAGATCACATGCTTAGGTTCATGGGCGCGCCCACTCCAATTCAGACCAAAAAAGATGCGCCTGGGCGCGCCCACCACATGAGCTGTACCACATCCAAGTTCATCCCCATTTCACTTTTGTCAAAAAAGTTCCTTCCTTTTTTTTCATCTACACTATTTTATGTCCCTCCCACCACTTATCCCTAATTTTTTTTTTCATTCCTGTTTCATTTTCATTCAAAAGATGTTGATCCATTAACAGGATTTGTTTCAATTTTCTAGTACAATTTATTTCATTGGTTTATTTGTTTGTTTTTTTAAACAAGAAGGCCATGTTCAGAAGACTCATTTCTTTGCAGCTTATTATCCTTTTCATTATACATGTGAGTTAACACTTTCAAGAAAAGTAGCCATTATTTTATTTTGTTAGCTTATTCTATATCTTTTTGTTATTTATCTTCTCACTGTAGCCCTTATTTTTGTTGGATGTTTTTTTCATTGTGTCCACCACCACCCCGTAGGGTGTTGTTATTATTATGGCAAGTTTATTACCCCTAGGCATTATGCCTCAGGGATTTTGCCCAAACGTGTTGCTCTTATGTATGTGAAAGCATTTTCACCAAGTTCCTGTATTAAGTTTACTTATTCACGTTTAAATTCCAGTTTTGTAAAACATCTTTTTGTAATTTGCTCGACTTCATATTTGATACTTCGCAGCATGTGTTGCTGGCCTCATCCCGAAATTTGCTTGGCCTACCAATTCAAGTATTCATAACAGAGGTCAATCAAGTGCCGCATTTCCCAACTTTGACTTAGTCTTTTATAAGTGTGTGAAGCATTGACAAACCTCAAAGCTACTCGGCCTCTATGTTGATGTGTGCCTGGGCGGACCTTTCCACGTGCTGTTGCGCATTTTGACGCCAATTTCTTTGCCCAAGAAAAAAGATGGTGATCAAAATCAAGGCTGGAAAAGAAATGGATTTGGTCGTCTACGTGTTGTGAAGTTGTCCTGTGAGGCCCACAAAGCCTGCTGATCATCCCTTTGTTCCAAACGTAGGAACCTTTACTTTGACTGATCCAAAGGAAGGGAACTCCGAAAGTCAAGGCCGTGCATGAATTTGGGCTTAGACTGATCAAAGTCCCCCCCGCCCGAGTAGCTGAGGGACTTTGATAAGTTTGATTTGGGCTTGAAGCTGTCTTGAATAGATCTGAACGTTCACAATTGCATTGTTCGGATACGGGTCAAGTAATGTTTTGATCAGTGTGCAGGTCAAAAGCGCCCTGCAAGAATTGGCCTTGGGTTGATTTAGGAGTAGGTGGCATGCGCGCTCACATGGGAACACCGTGCAGTTAATACACTGTTTGGGAGTGATTCGTAGTGTGGAATTCAACACAAATCGTGAAAGGACGCGGTGTCCAAGCCTGGGATCAGGTTTTTGCTGAGCCCGCTATAATATTTGGTATCACGTTTGACCTGCGATTTAGAAAGTGGAACACGCTACTGAAAGCATTTTTCATCATAGTTGAGGCCTGGAAGCATTTTGGACAACGTACGTAGCTCAAAGAATATCATTCCTTTGAATCCATCTGATCGAGATTAGTGGACTGAGGGAACATTCACGCGCGGATTTGTGCATCTGACAGCCAGATTCTCAATCAAACCGGGTGACCCCGTCCAATCACAAGCAAATGCACCAGGAACAAGGTCGCGGCAGGAAAGCCGAAGTAGAATCAAAGAACGGGTGTGTTTGCAATTCGTACGCAGGGAAATCATTGTATAAGTAGAGGTCACTTTCTCCCATTCTCGATAATCCCTCATCACAATTCCTGTTGATTTTCCTCACACTATCCCATTTTTCCAAGCCTTTGGTCATTCAAATTCTCAAAGCTATCCCTTCTCAAAAACTTTCATCATCCTAACCTCATCTCAAAGCTTCTCTCTCACTATCACATCATCGATCTTCACGCTTTTGTGTTACCATACGACCGTCGGGACTCGGGTCTTTTATCAGCTTACCTTCTCAGTCTTCTCCCCCCCCTTGGCGTCC
>NW_006768844.1:321587-345040 GCF_000204055.1 Melampsora larici-populina 98AG31 | reverse complement strand
CTGAGTCAAGTAGGAGGATGACCTACCAGAACTTACATCCTGTGGTGTCTAATATGTACGTTCGAAGTAGCATCATTCTATTTCAAACATTCGAACTTACATGTCTAATATGTCAGTTCGAAGTAAGATCATGCTACTTCAAAATTGTAGCGTCTACTAGGCAATTTCAAAGTAGAATGATTGTACTTCGAATCTGTGGTGTCTATGAGAGTCAAGCATTGGAGCGTTTGATACAAAGCACTCATGAGGTGTTGCAAGTAGGAACAGGGTGTCTTACCTAGCAAGACGTGAGGCTTTAAAACTTTACGTAGTTCTTCATTGGTTGGAATCAAGTATCACTTTCGGATGTCTCGTAAAGACAATAAAATTCATTTCAACTAACAAAAGATCAGAAACAAAAGTCTATCAAGTGGCCCATAGATTATGAAAATCAGGAAGTTTGCTCGCAATTAAACTTGCTCAAATTTATAATCAGTGTGGTTGGCTGCTTAATTCCGAAGCATCCTTCTGGGGTATCCCAAGCTGCCCCTTGGGCAACAAGCTCATCTACCCGTACCAGATCCTTTTTTTTGGAGGAGGTGTACACAACAGTCATTCTCGCATTTGGCCAATTATCAAGACCATGCTTGGCTTTCTCAGAAGCTCTCAAATCGGAGAATCGGAGAACTTCGAACCATAGCTGCGCCTTTGGATTGCCTTGCGACCCAGGATTAGTGATAAATATCTCATTGATTCGGCCCCACCGATATGCCATTGGACGGCGCACATCTTTAGACTGATACATAACAATGCTATTCCCCTGGTGATGCTCCCAAGTTGAGTAGGATATGTCTTCATGCTTTACCATTTTTTTTTGATTCACCATCCGTCCTAGTAATATGTGATGGGGCGGAGGAAGCGGTGTTCTGAAAATACGGCTAGCCACAACAACATCCCCGCATCCCAACTCTTTCATACGGCGTGCCAGGTTCTCGTGGGTGTCGTAGTCCAGGGTTTCGGCTTTTTTTTCGTCGTAGTGATAGACAGGATCCGCATGTACAGGGATGCCTGTTTGAGCTTCGTATCCGGAGGTACTGCCTCGTGGTGTACCACTGGGCTCCAAGAACTTCAAAATCCTCGTAGCAATTTCTCCTGGAAGAGATTCACATAAGATTTTGACAACTGGCCGCAGGTTCTGCTCTAAGGTAAACTTCCTGAGTCTTGTCAATTCGCGGGAATCTGACGTGCTTTTGTCAGTTCAGACACAATCTCTTATTTAGTCGATATTATGAACTTACTAGGATGATTATTATTCGGTATTTTAGCCAATTTACCATTAAGTCTCTCAAACAACCATGCACTCCAGAAAGGCGCGGGCCCAAACCGTTGGATACATTCAGGAAGATGAAGCGCCATGTGATGATTAGGCAGGACGGGAAGTGAACTATAAAGTTTGGAATACCCATTTCGATAGCTTCGCAGATGGTATCGGAGGGATCCAATGTCGCGCTCATTCAGTTCCAACCTCCGAACAATGTTCAATACACTTATAAGATGGAGCGCATTGCGGACGAAGTTGTGTTCCGTGAAGTCTGTAGCACCCTGATCTTTGTGCAAGACAGAAATTATCGCAGGTATCATCATGACCTGGAAGAGAATCACCCATTCATCTGCCTTCAATTTCCCGCCCTTGCGTGTCCCTACAGTGCTAGGCACGCGTCCAACCCAGGAAGGAAGGTTTATATTTCTTGTGATATCTTGCAATGTAGCTAGGTTCTGAGAATCATCAAAAAATCTCCAACCGAGTTCATCTTCATAAGCATCTTCCAAGTCAGAGAGGTCTTCATCGAATGTGTCATCTTCTAAAAAGCTTTCTGTCTGCTCTTGCTTTGCTTGATAATCCTCGGGTGATGTCATAGAGCAAGTATCGCTTTCTAAGTTCATTTCTTCAAATGCAAACAACAATTTGTCATTGCTCTCTGCTGATAGATACTCTGGAGTTGGAGGGGGAGGTGATGATCCTAATTCCGTGTCTGGGTTTTCTGAAGCTGCGTCAACAGAACAATCCTTCATATACACGTCTGATGCTACAGTCTCCGTCTCCGAGTCTTCATCATCGCTAGCACCCCCGTTCCTTGGATCCTCGGCAGATTGTGGGTCGGACTTCATTCCAAAAGCCCTCGTGCCATGGTTCTTGATGATACCAAGAAAGATGTTGTGCATCGGTTCTACAATTGTGTGGCTAAGAGGATCAAAATACGGAAGTTCCCATAGGACGGAGTACCGCACGCCGTATTCAGCAAAGATTTCCTTCCGGCGTGTTATCGTTTTTGCATCTCTCCAGGCCAAAGCCTGTTCGCGAAGTGTATGTGTGCATCGTCTTCTTTCTTTAGGAATTCGTAATAGATGTATGTCGTCTGTTCCGAGTAGACAAAGTGAGCAAACATGTCGATTTGATGAATGGCCTGCCATCCCCAAAACCTTTCGTATTGCGGGAAGATCACAGATAATGGGACCTAGCATAGCACGGATTACTCTACCATGTGTAGGATACTTGGCGGTAGAAGAAAACTTGACACCCTTCCATAGGACCTTGAGTTCTTGGACTAAGGGTGCCAGAACATGGTTCATTTGCTCTACGTCCGGTTCGGAAGGACCAGGGGTCAGCCCTACCAGAAATATGTTCTCTTGAGATGAACGAATCTCTGGTGGCAGATTCAAACAAACTAAAGCAATAGTTCCAAGAGATATTTGTTTCGACGCAGCCTTGTTTCCATTTGCATTGAACCAATCAACATTCAAAGCAAACACCAGATTTCCGGGAGAGGAGGTAAACCGCTGTCCATCTTCCCCACGAAGCGAGTGCCACATTGAAGCGTCCCGGACATCCTTCATGATCGGACCTTGCGTTTCGAAATAGTCGTCTCTCCATTCCAGCAAATCCTCGATCCCAGGTCGATTCAAAAAACGAGCTAACCAATCAGTAAAGGATACAGTCGAAAAGAGCCGGCATGCTTTTGGGGTTGTCCCATCATGAATACCTGCTTCGTGTAAAAGCTGCTCTGAACATACACGGCTCCTGGGAGTAACTTGAGACGTGCAAAATGTAGGAATCTTATCACCATAGTACATACTGAAGCATTTGGGGCAGCACACTGTTCTGCGAATCTTTGGCTCAATCCGTAGTCCATCAAGAAATGTACTCATAGCCTTTGGTAAAGTGGCCTGCGAAGACTTTTCATCGGTGTTGAAGGTGGAGACTGCACCTATGACATGCAAGCAAAGCGTGGCAGCCTCCACACTGATATTTTTGATAAGGTGTAAACATGTGATCATAAGGAAGTAAGCCAGGTCAGAAGGCTTCCAACGTCGAAACTTGTCGTAGTGTGTTGTACTGTATATGCCTGCTTGTCAAAAATTCAAAAATTCAACGAAATTCACATAAAGATAGAACTCTATTGAATAAAAGATGATGAAACACACTTGAATCTATGATTGGCCCATCCCATGATGGTTGGAAGTGGCTTTCTGTGGCTTTACGATTGAAAGCTGTTGTTTCTAAGTTCGAAGAAGCAAGAGGCAAACTTTCCATTGAGGCCTTTTGGGCATCTTGTGATGGTGATCGTGTATCTATCAACCGCTTGCTCTCAGACTCTCAAGGAATATTAACAATTTAACAAGAGAGAACGTCTACCTACCTGAAATATCCGAGGATAAAGAGAGTTTTTGTGCCGTGCATGTCGCGCGTGTCCCGAAGCTCTTGACATGTTTTTTGTGATTTGCAGGTCTCCAGAGCGTTCCGTATACTTTAGCATTGGTCTGGGGATGTTGGTAGGTGTTTTTTTCACAGTCGGAACAGTGGCAAGGTATCAGAGCTAACGTTTTCATCTTTCAAGACTTTGCTTTCTTGGGTGATTGGCCTTAATGAATTGATAAATGGTGTCAAAGTGAGATGAAGCGAGAAACTGTTGAATATGAAGATGATCGCGTGAGTTGAACCCTATCTTATATGGATTGAAATGCGCATCTGGACTATTCATCCTCAGAAGAACACACTATTCTGAGGATGCATACATGCTGAACATCAAAGGAGAGTATTGGATCTCAGCCTCTCCGCATCACCCTGACTACATGGAAGCACTTAATCGCAAGAGTGGCTACGTGCTGAGTCTTCAAGGGCAAGTTCGAACTTCAAAGTCAAGTTCGAACTTCGAAGCTTTATATGTCAAGGTCTCTTGAGGCTCGAAGCCCAGACCTCTGACACTCGAGCTTAAGATTCGAAGTTCGAAGAGCTCGAAGAGCTCAGATTCGAAGTTCGAAGAGCTCGCAAGACAGAAAATTTTTCTGCAATTTTTGTGTCGATTCGAGACCAAATCGGTCCTACGCCGATTGCATCGGCTGCTTTTGGAATGCGTCGCTAAGATGCAACCGAAGTTGCCTCGCCAGCGAGATTGAATCGGGCATTCAGGGGATTGAATCGCGATTCAAACACCGACATGAAATCGAAAAAATGATTGAATCGGGACAAAAGGCCCGACATTTAGTTGCTCAGAGGGGATGCGATGCGATGATTGTATTGCACATTTGTTTTAGTCGGATGAGCGCTATACGAGTAGCCATCGGACCTGATCAGACTGAGGTTCAGTCGGCGGCCACCAATGCGGTTTGGGATCGGCGCTCAGTTTCATCGGTTGTGCCAAAGCGATCCTCAATCGGACTGCGGATCCCATCGGACAGTGAAGATGTGATTACACATCGCACAACAATTCTATCGCACAATTTGGCCCCGACCCTGCTTCGGAACACCGTCCACGATGTGACATCGGAAGGGGCATTCCGACGTGAATTTCTTGGCGGTGAAGTTGACCTGGAGGTGTTGACGGTGGAGAATCTAGTTCCATTGGAATTATTGGTGGCACCGGTAGATCTGGTACCACTTCAACCTGCATAGGAACTCCTGAAGGTACATGCACCAATTGATCTGTTGGCGGCAACGCTGGTTCTATCATTCTTGACGATGGCATCGGTGGAATCACAGGCTCGAATGGTAGAACTGGTGAGGTTGCTGATTCTAAAACCCCTGAGGACGATAGATTCGGTAAAGGCGCTTCTGATTCAGAGGAAGAAGTGACTACGTTATCGTTGAACACTTCCACAAAACCTTCACCTTGCTCTTCATTGTGACCGACTCCGGGAAAAGAATTGACATTAAATGTAACGTCATGTGAATAAACCGTCTTGCCATTTTCAAGCCTCACTCTATAGTTCTTCATGCCTAATTGATAACCAAGTAAAATTCCTTTAAATGAAGTGTCATCAAATTTCTTTCGAAATTTCTTAAGAATTAGGACATAAGCACAACAACCGAAAGGTTTCAAATGATTTACGTCAAATGGTCGATTAAACCACAATTCGTAAGGCGTTTGATTGTCAATCTTCGTCATCGGAGTAACATTCTCTAGGAAAACAGCAGTTGCAACGGCTTCTCCCCAAAATGATTGAGGCAAATTTGAATGCTTAAGCAATGTTCTGGCTTTCTCAGTCGTAGTCCTATTGCCACGTTCAGCAACAGGATTTTGTTGAGGTGTATAAGGGGTGCTTATGTAGGAAGTTGTCCCATTCTCAGAGAGCATCTTGAGAAAAACTTTTGACATATATTCTCCGCCTCCATCATTAACTAAACTCACTATCTTTCGATTATGAAAAGTTTCCACTTCCGCTTTAAACTTCATAAAGTACGAAAACGTCTCATCTTTAGATTTCATGATGTAAACGTACTTGTAATTAGCGTAAGCATCAGTAAGTTTAAAATAATAATGACAACCTCCCTCAGCGACAGATGATATCTTGCCACTAAGATCACTATGCACAACTTCTAATGGAAAAGTCGCTTTAGGAAGGGAGTTTGAATAAGATAATCGATGTCCTTTTGAAATTGCACACTCCTCACAAAACCAGTCATGTGGAGATCTCACACCATACATTACATTCAATCGGACTGGATTTGTATGTCCGGATTGTCTGTGAAGCGTGGTATAATCAGATAACGTGACACTGTTGCAAGTAGCGGAATAGGACGTACCGATGGCGATGCTGAGTTCGATGACTCGATTTCGAACTTGGCCAGTAAGACAACCGGTACCTTCTTTCGTCATTAGAATGACTCCTTTATCATGAGAAAGATTATACCCGTCTTCTAACAAACAACCCATACTGATGAGGGAGTTTCCAAGTTCGGGAACGTGATAGGCGACAAGAACCAGTTTGGTCCCAAAAGATGTAATGACAATCCCTCCTTTGCCGGCAATGTGAATTGAGTTACCGTCAGCTAAGCAGACTTCCAATGCCATAGATTCATAATTTTTAAATAATTTTTGATCTGACACCATGTGATCAGAGCACGCACTATCTAATAAAATAGCAACACCCGGAGATTTAGAAAGACATGATAAAGCCGAGGTTTCAATAACATCATCAAGATACGATCGTTGAAGTATCGCTGTTGTCGCTCTAGTTCGTGATGTTTGTGAACGAGCATTAGGTTGACGTGGTGGTCGCCGTAAATGTGGCCTTTCCACCCAACATGCGTCCGCCGGATGATTAGTTACAGTTGGATTATGTTTACCGTTGGTACATCAAGGATATGAATATCGAGCAGGAGCAGCAGTGGTGGTCGTCATCAGAGCGATTGAACTGTCCTCTCGATGTCGTTCAGTGAAATCCACTAGATGAGCATCTAACATGGTCAAGACTGTCTTACAGGAAAGTTTGCCTGACTCTGATTGTTTGGCCGTGATGAGTGACACAACAGTCTCCATGGAATCCGGCAGTTTGAAGATGATTCCTTCACACAACAGCGGTTCAAGAATTGGATTCGTCGTTGCACATCCACATGCTTCCATTACCGACATTCCTTTACGGACATCCTTGATATATTGAGCAAGGGTAACAAAAGGAATTCGTAGAAAGTTTCGGCAAGCTCGTCCTTGACTATTGGCACTAGTTGATTGAAACTTCTCTTTCAAGTGCTTCCAAATACCGACTGGATTCAATAAAAGTCCTTCTGATTCAATTTGAATTCGAAAAGGTTCAGTCAAGTAACTGTACATAATACCGGCGGCTTTGTTTTGACGGGTGACATAAGCTTCAAAGTTAATCTTTTCCTCTCCTGCAATAGCTCGAGCAACAGGAGTATGATTAGGAACAAGAAATTCCTGGAGTCCGTGAGACATCAGGTAACCTGTAATGTCGCCTTTCCACTCGGTATAGTTGTCATCGTTAAGTTTAACGATGTGAATCTTGGTATCGCTTGACATGACGAAGTTGGATGTATGCGTAGGTTTTTGAATTTGTTCGTGTTCGATAGACTGCTTAATGAAGTTCAAAGATATGAAGATGATGATGGCGGTAGCTAGTCGCAAGAGCGCTGGGCTCATAACCACTTAAGGTGGATATAACCTGGTGAGAATCAAGTTATCAGCTCAATGAAGCTGAGAACTGATCGAACAACTGATGAGAAAAATACCTGGTGAGAATCAAGTTATCAGCTCAATGAAGCTGAGAACTGATCGAACAACTGATGAGAACAATCTGATGGTAAAGAAGATTGAGAACAAAAGTATGTTTGAGTTTGATTTCATCAATATCCACAACACTAACACGACACAACTTACACCTGGTGAGAATCAAGTTATCAGCTCAATGAAGCTGAGAACTGATCGAACAACTGATGAGAACAATCTGATGGTAAAGAAGATTGAGAACAAAAGTATGTTTGAGTTCGATAAAGGAAAAAGCTAAAAGTAAAGAAACGTATAAGCTTTATATAAGGAAATCAAACATTATGACGTCATATCATCTTTACAATAACAGGTGTATAATTGATGTAACAAAGAAATCATGATGAGTTAATAAGCCTTATGATTATGATCTCAATTAAAAATGGCCAAGATAATAAACTAAACAGGATTGAAGAAAACAATTAAAAAAGAAGAAAATTAAGTAAATAAATTAAAAAAGTTTGGCTTCTAAATCTCCTAAAGTCAATTGACATTCTTGAATTCATTTGAATCATCTACAGGGTGATTTCAACTATTTGAAGATTTGACTTGAGAATCAGTTGATGTAAGATTAAGGTCTAAGATGGGTTGGAGCAATTTGCAAGCAACTACCTAAATGATACAAACTGTGAAGATAGCTTTGACACCCTAGAAAACAATTGAAAGACATGACTAGTTGTAAACAAGAATCATGATACAAGGCTATCAGTATCAAGTTGACAATATTGGATGACCATAAAGAAGAAAAGACTTATGTGATGGGCTAGCTCAATATAAGTAGGAGCAATCAAGAAGAGCTGTTGGCTGAAGTGATTCTGAAATTTGAAGGCCACATTTCCAGGCTGTGTAAATATGTACCAAATGTGACGTCCGGTGCCATTCTCATAACCGGGCCTATGGAAGATGTCAAGTATGACGTCACAGGTACATGTCACAGATTGCACCACACTTTGTCTACTGCGCCAGTCTACGCTTGAGTCCCTCATCACTCATGGGTCATCACTGTCATTCTTCAAATGATTTCAAGTTTCTAAGGTATAAGTCGATTGATCCGATCAAAACTATCCATCACCCACTCTACCCCTATTCCCTCCTCACCTTGATCTTGATCTTGATTTTGGTCTCTGTCCATTCTCCCAACTTATTGATTTCAATTTTTGGTTTCAAGTCAGCTGTAAGTCAACTATCTCCTCTTGTCTTCTTTCCTTCATCTCATCTTCACTTCATTCCACTGACATCTTATTTCTTCACTCCATTAAAACTGTCTTCCTTTATTTGATTTCTTTCATTAACTTCTTGATTGTAGGATCCCAATCAATTGATCAATCTCCCTCAAAAGAACTCTACACACCTTTCCTCCATCCTCATCTCACTTAATATCTGGCTCTTTCCCTTTTCATTCTGACCTTTTGATTTGCTTTCAGTCCATCAATCAACTTCTCAATCTTTTAATTTTGATTTCCACATTCAATACATATCTTCGATTTTGAATCATTGTATAGGTAAGTCTTTCCTTTTATCTTGTTTTCATTACTTTCCACCCTGCATACTAATGTAAAACACCCTTTCTCCAATTTCTCATGATGACTTTTGTTGTTTAGATCTTGATTCCAACTCTTGTTTGTATAAGTTACTTGATCAATCTTGATCTTTTAATATCAATCAGTCCTTGCTTGATATTTATCAGGTTCTCATCTAATATTAAGTTAGGACATCAAATCAATTTCTTTTTCTTTTCTTTTATTCTATTTCAATTTTAATTTTTCAATTAGTTCTTTTAACTTTGAATCAATCAATCCTTTTCATTCAGATCATTATTTTTCTTCCTCTTGATTTTCTCTTGATTTTGATTTTAAATTTAATGTTGTAAAATTTCTTTTGACTCATGTACTATCAGTTGAGTTTAATTGATTTAATATGATTATGATTATTTTTGACTTAAATAACTAAATTTGAAAATTAAAATGCTCTTGACACTATTCCTTGCTGAGTTGTAAAGTTTTAGCAGCGCTGATCAAATGTGAGGATAAGAAGGAAAAAAACAAGAAGTGTGTGAGCTTCCACACCTGGTCGTCACAATGCTCGCCTCACACCCTAACAAGGCGAGTCAGCTCACCCGTTCATTGAGTGAGCCATGTCACCTTGTTATGATATGAGATGACTCCCCCGCTCATCAGGTGAGTTATCACGCTTTAGCAAGGTGATCAAATTGGGTGAAGGCCAAGCTGGCTGCCACGTGTAACTCACGTCAGGTATGACAATGTAGACAGCATGTATTTCAATGGCAGAGTCAAATATCACGTGAGTGTCACATGCCACCAGACCCGTGGTGTACCCCTCCATAAGCTCCCAAAATCATCTGAATGGTATCCACTCGCTCCAATCCAAAGGTGCATCGTGCTAGTTGTCCTATCTCATCTCAAAACAAACCCAGCAAAAAGACCAAATCAAAAGCAGCCAAACCAAAGAATAAACATCCAACTTTTGAAGAAAGAGTTGAACATTCCCTCCGTGATAACGAAAACAATAACCTTCTTGGCCAAACCAAACAAGACAGAGTTATTCAGCAGCCCACTGCAAAAGAAGCATTTCGATCTTGCTTTCCGTGACTTGAGATTGAAGACTTTGAAGATCATTTAGATGAATGGACCGTTGTTACGCTTCAACAAGCAATTTCTAAACATAAGGCAAAGACGAGTAGAACCCCATCAGTCATTGATACATTAGTGAAGGGTATTTGTATAGAATACGAGAAAAGGATGCCGATGGCTGCTCTCATGGGAGGAGTTCCAGAGGCTGTGGTCTGGAATATTGTGTAAGTAGCCTCTGGTTCAACAATTAATCAATCAATTAAAGCTTACTTGTCTTTCAGTCAACTTGGATTCATATCTTTATTAGGGGAGAAGGCGCGAGGAAGGGCCATGCGAATCCATGGATTAGATTCTTGGCATTTTGTCCGCTTGCGTTGGCGGAAGAAGGTAAGTTATGTAGTTGACAGGATATTGTTTGGAAATCTCTAAATTGACCACATGATTCTACAGTACCGGAGTCTGGCAACAGTGAGGGCTGGACCAATCAAAACAAAAACGTTTCGAAAACATGGAAGATGCTGAACAAAGACCAGAAAGATGTCTTCCGAGACCCTTCCTTCTTCGCCTTGAATGGCTTTCCTGATCTCTCCAATGTACTGTTTGACCAGGACGAACCGACCAAATTGAACGATGAGAATGAAACAAATCTCGACCATTTAGATGACTTGACTGCTGCACCTCTGGTTCACAAACTTACTGATGAACAGACAAAGAAATATCAGCCTTTATTTGATGAACTTGTCGACTCTTAAAAACTTTATTTATGCCACGGCAAGCCTGCTCCTACATCCTCGGTGGCCACAGTACAGAAGAAATCGTTGTTACAATTGCGGAAGGATCATCATGTGGCTAATTCATATGATTTCCCCACTCCATATTCATGCTCACTGATTATATACATTTATTCTTGATACCCAGTTTGCAGTAGTATGTCAGCAATATCAAATGACTTATTATTTGGCTGCGGTCAGTTGTGGAAGCACAGAAGAATGGACACAAGTATTCTCGAATAATACATCATTCGCAAAGTGGGCATTGTCCGAATTGAAGGTTCCACAAACACTGGCATCCTACATCCATGGTCAGTCCGCTGTCAAAACAGTTGAGGGTACCAAGACTCAACAGCCCAGTGATGAGCGTAAAACACGTCTAGGAAGAGAGCTCAACCATCTAGTTTTTAAGTTTTACAATTGTCACACACTCATCTTGGGACTTTTTGACCATTGTATCCACTACTATAACCGTCGGGGTCTATTTGGGGGTTTGCGGTTGAGTCCAAGTGGTTATCACTATGGACTCATCCTAAAGGTTTAATTTATGCTTGCTGTTACAGGAATACTAAGATCTCATGGAGGCTTCCTTGTAACCACTCCCATTAAGGGGTTTTCCTTAATAGTATTAAGTTTTTATTTTCTTATTGGGGTGGTGTGGGGGTATGCCCCAGAGGAGCGGGTCCCAGTAGTAGACGTCTACCACTGGAAGTGAGCCGTTCATCCGGGTTGAGAACAAGGAGACCTGATGGGGTCTTCTCTTCCCCATAACTCACGGGGGACTGAGCCGTGAGCCTAGAGAAGACCCCATCACTCGGTCCGCCGTGAGATACCCTCTCTTACCACACACAAGAACTCAACTATATGCCGTGAAGCAGATCGCATTGGAATAGAGTTCAAACTGTATAGTTCATGCATGACAGGCGTCGAGCGAAACAATCAAGAAGCATGAAAAAGCCTAAAACAGTAACCGCCACCAAGCCTTCAAGCCGAGATCTATACAAGAGGAAATCAACCCAAGGTAATTCAGAACCTATTTCCCCCGTAAAAACTAGATCACTGCTCACCTCATCTATCCAATCAACACGAGGCCTGTGGATCACTGAGGTGGCTCCCATTCCAGGTCATTCAATAGCTTCACGGTCGACTTCAAGTCCTTTGCAGAGAACTTCCTCAGATAAATCATGTATGCATCTGAGGACCAGCGACCACATCTCTTCACCTCATCCTTTTCAGCACCTAGGTTCCAACGGAGCGAGGCGCCTCCAATCCTGAACAAATGGCCATGTAAGAGTTGTTTCTTTTTTGAACGCTTGGTATTCCAAATTCTTCTGAATTCTCTAATGGTTTCTGCCTTTCCCAGCCTATGCTTCTTCCCCTCCCCTGAAACGGAGAAGATTTTGTCTCTCGGCTTCCTCGGCTTGAACGCAAACCACGATTCCAGCATCGAGACCGGGTCAAGAAGAGAATTATGTCGATATAAGTAAATCCATTGGATTTCACCCGGATGGGCTGTTTTCACATGGTGAATAGCTATCTTGACGTAAGACTTATCATCTGACCACACTAAGTCATCCCATTGTGGCATCGTCTTCTTAGGATCGTCGGTGAGTAGTTCTCTCAATCTGGCTGTACCCCAAAAGGCTGCAAGTGCCACGGTCAACATAGCTAATGCTCGTTCACCTCGATCGGACAGTTTCTCGAGCAGGATCACTAGGTCAGACACTAGAACCGGGGGACGCTTGCGATCAGCTTCATCAAACTCCGCGTCCAGCTTTTTCGAGGCTTTCAACAGTGGTCGGATAGATAGGCCGGCTTTGGTGGGATAGTCAACCCCGTGATGAATATGCCAGGCTTTGATGCCTGCAATATAGGCCTTCAGAGTAGACAATCGAATTGACTCATCGTTGGCGGCTGATTTCTTGTCCTTGATCAACGCCCAAACCGCAAATTCCCGCATCATGGAGGCCGATATTGGAAGGAGGAGTGACTTGTCAACTTTCTTGACGGTAGCAAATCTATGTAATTTAATGACTCCAGAGTTATAGCCTTTCAAGGTTCCATCACTCCAAGCTCCCCGCAAAAAGTGTTTCTTCACTTTGTCCGATTCCAAATCGTCCACTCCCAGAGTGTCCTTCCGAAAGGCCCCGAACGGCTTCAAGATTCTGCGCAGGTTTCCTGGTTGATCACTAGTCACAGTACGACTCTTTCTCATCTCAAGTTGAAAAGTGATTGGATTGTGGGTTTAGATATTGCGGATTACCGACCCAGAAGTAACTCGTGGTTCCAACGAGACTTGGCGCATTAGTTTCAATAGGTCAATCGGTATATCCACTCGGATTTCATGGTACCACGAAAGCGAACCTAGGATACCCCTGGATAAGGCGTCCACCGTGTTCGTGTTAGATGTAACACGTTTTGCTTTGATATTTCATTCCAGAATGGTAAGAACTCGTTGTATTGCCTTCCACTCTTTGTTCACGTGCACATCCTTTGATTTACGCTTATTGACCGTGGACTGGGATGTTGTATTGTCGGTCCAGACAACGAAACACTTCCCTAATTAACGGATTAGGACAACATTCAATAAGGCGACGTGCCACCTTAAAAGGGGTTGAGTCAATCTACGGCTCACCTGTCACTTTCCTTATTTTATGCAAAACTAACAAGCCTAACCTAATTGCTGCAGTTTCTGCCCAAGCAATGGACCGCTTCCCCTCCAACAGGTCGAGGGTCTGCCAACCTTCTACAAACTGGAAGCAAGCCCAGTGAGGTCCTATCAGGACACCAATGCCAAACGACAACGAAGCGTCTCCCGACCAGTTGATCCCGAGTGCTTTCTTTTCCGGGATTATCGGTCTGGAATTGAAGGTGCTCAAGCACAGATCCCACTCTTGGAGATCTATCCTGGCGCTTGTAGTCAACTGACGCAGTGCCGCCGTGTTTCTCCAACTCTTAAGCATTCTGTACAGAGAATTTACATAAGGCTTCATGTGGGGTACAATGCTCATCGTATGAACCAGTCGTCCCGTAACTGTAAGGTGGAGTGTACTCTCCACCTTCACTAAGAGTTTCGAGTAATGGGACAAGCTCAGAAAGAGCGAGGGATTTATCTAATCCCCTTGATTCAATTATCTAGTCCAGCACTTCAGTGATCAGAAAACCAGTATAACGTAATAGATGATAAAAGAGTAATATAAGTAAGATCCACCATACCTAGTCCAGCACTTCAGTGATCAGAAAACCAGTATAACGTAATAGATGATAAAAGAGTAAGATAAGTAAGATCCACAAAGGAGAAAAGAAAACAACTTGTAAGGGGGCGGAAGACTCTAAATAATCTATCTACCTATTATAACCCATAATGTAAACCCATGTACTGTATGTCATACTTCCAACCCCTTACACCCTCCCCACCAAAAAACCAACAAACCCCTCCGCAAAATATTCTTATCCCTCCTAAAATCAACCATCAAAAACCAAAAGAAAATAAAAATAAAAGAAAAGAAAAAAAAGGAAAACATAAAACCACTACCATTCCACCAACTGAACCAGGTATCCATCCGAAAATATCAACAACCGTCCTTGTCCTGCAGAAGAGAGACCCAAAATGGAGGTGCTCACAGGCGTGGCCAAGGTATGTTTTTGATTGAAACAAAGGAGGTAGAACCCCACGGTCGGTGCATACGATAAGGAGGAGACTTACTTGCACAAGGTAGCTCCTCGCCAAAATCACGTCCCTTCCACTTCCGCCGTGTGATAAATCTTCAACTTTGACCCATGAAACACATCGTGCGTATTATCGCCCTCTGGCAGCTGAAGTTTGAAGTCACGACCCTCATTCAATACTTGAAGCACCCTGTACGGTCCATCGTAACATGCCCGTAATTTAGCGACTCTTCCACCTACCACCTGAGACCTGTTTGCACTGTCAACCAATACCATATCACCAACCTTCGCACCCAACTCTCCTCCTCGACGCTTATTGTATTGAACAGCCTGATCTACCCTTGATGCCCACAATCTATCTCTCCACGACGCCCACTCGCTCTCTCTGGTCTTCAACCACACTTCAACATCCTCGCTCACCTGAGCATCAACATGTGGGATGGGGAACAGTCTAGGTTGTATACCAAGTACAAATCTCATTGGAGATACACCAGTTGCGCTGTTGACTGCCGAGTTGATGGCATACTCCGCCAGAGGTAAAGCTTCCACCCACTTGCCTTGCTTCTCCTGTGTTGAAAAGCGCAGAATTTGACCAAAGGTTTTGTTTGTTCGCTCAGATCGTCCATCTGCTTGAGGATGGTAAGCCGTAGTTAATTTTACCTCAATACCCATCATCTGATGCAATTCTCTCCAGAACCTAGATTGCCACGTTTTGTCCCTATCTCCTACCATTTCATCAGGTGCGCCGAAAATTGACAACCATGACTGAAATAATCGTTGAGCAGTTTTTTCAGCGGTGTCCCGTTGATTTACCGGTATGAGCTGAACAAAACCAGTCAAACGGCAAGTACACAATAACACCATGTCGTAACTTGACACCTTGGGGAACGGTCCTACAAAGTCTGATGCGATACTACTGAAAGGCCTCCTGGGTAAGTCTGTACTTTGCAATTGCCCAATGATCTTGGTCGTCCTAGCTTTGAATCTTTGACATCCATCACAACAACTCACATGCTTCTCCACATCATCATACAACCCCAACCAGTAGAACTCCTGCCTCAATATAGCCGCTGTCTTAACCGCTCCCAAGTGTCCCACCGCTACATGCGCCGAAGTGACCAAATCCTTACAAAGAGTTCCTACAGAAGGAATGACCAGACGGTTATCGATGTACATCAATCCATCCTTCAGAACACAATTGTTTCTTAGTGGCAGAACTTTCGAAAGTTTGACACAAAACGGATCCATTTCATAACCACTCTTCACCTGATCTACAAAAGAATCATCAAGGCCTGCAGTTGATATGGTTAAAGCCGCTGATTCCACTCTAGACAACGCGTCCGCCACCGAGTTATCGGCACCTTGCAGGTACTGAAAGTTTAGATCGAATTGGGACAGTGTCTCCAACCAACGAGCCTGTCGTCGACTGAGGTTCCGTTGAGTTAATAAATGGGTCAGAGAATGGTGATCGGTCATGACATGTACCTTCAATCCCATCAGCAGAAGCTTCCATTTGTTCAAAGCACTGATAACAGCCAACAGCTCCTGTTCATGAACCGGATAATTACGCTCCGCTGCTGTCATCTGTCTCTCGTCATAAGCTATTGGATTGGCAGTCTCCCAATTCTCCCCTTGAAACAACGCCGCACCTAAACCATGTCCACTTGCATCTGTAAACAACCAAATTGGTTCCTCCGAGTCATAATCAATATTTCGAAGCACCGGTAACGTAGTTATCATTCTTTTAATATTCTCAAATGCTGCATCCTCTTTCTCAGTCCATTCAAATGAATTAAGCTTCTTATTACTAGTTAACGGTGTCAGTTGGCCTGTATACCGCTGCAAACCCTCCACAAACTTCTTTAACCACTGCACAGTTCCTAAAAATTCCTTCACATGTTTAGGGGTTGAGGGTCTCTTCCAATTTGCCACCTTTATAACCTTATCCTCATCCGGTCTAATACCATCCTCACTAATCTCATGACCCAGAAATTTTATCTGTCTCCTGAAAAGCTGGGTTTTCTTCAATCCGCAATACAAATTTGCTGCTCTTAACCTTCTCAACACCTCCCTTAAATGCTCTTCATGTTCTTCAACTGTCTGCGAAAAGACTACTATGTCATCAATATACACGACACAAATACGATTCACCAAGTCTCCTAACGCTTCCTCGCAACGTCTTTGTTGAGTAGCAGGGGCATTTGTCAAACCCATAGGCATGACAACCCATTCATATAATCCCCACGGGGTTTTGATAGCCGTTAAAGGTATATCTTTCTCACGCATAAGCGTCTGAAAGAAAGCATTGATTTGGTCTAACAATGAATAGATCCTTCCCTGAGCTACAATACGAACACATTCATCCACTATAGGTAGAGGACCCCTATCTTTAACAGTATATTTATTCAATTTCCGATAGTCACATATAAGACGAGGAAGTGCCTTAGGGTCCTTTTTTGGTATGATCATGGAGGGTGAGGCATATTGGCTCTTTGATTTCCTAATCCTCCCCGCCTTCAAGTGTTAATTCAATAATTTTGCCCACACATCCAAGTGTTTACGCGGGTAACCATAACTTCGTTCGTTAATGACAACATCCGGGTTCGTCAACTCAATACAATGTCGTGTCAAAGACGACTCATCCTGATTCTTCTCAGGGAAAAATTCTGCATCATCATCCACACTTTCCACATCTGGTAAGTCCTCAGGAAACAAATCCTGGAATTCTCTTAATATCTTCATTTCACAAATAGAAAAATCACGGGCTTTGTCAACTTTAGCTAAATTATCAAAAACAGTTGCCAGCAACACCTCTCTTCGTTTATGTAATTCCTTCAACTCCTCCTCTTCACTCTTTTCCACTACTGCCTTAAACTCATAACCGTTCTTTGAACTCCTCAACAAACCTCTACTGACTGACACATCCAACCGATGTTTTGATAAGAATGGAGTACCTAAAATAATATCATATGATCCTCCAAGCGGAGCTAATTTGAAAGGAGTAACACCAAAAGTAAAAGTGGGGCGATCACATGTCAAATTAGCAAAAGCGAACTCCTTCAAAGTGAAGGGTACAGGCTCGGAAACGATTGCTGGACGCACAGTTACTGGTCGAGGTAACAGTCGCTTCACCACCTTCAGTTTAGTGGCTACCTTCTCCGACATCAAGTTCGTACCTGCACCAGTATCCGCCAATGCCCGCATTTTGACACCGTTGACCGTAATTTCAAGGATCAGAGGAGACACTCGATGAGTTTGGAGTTCACTCGCACAGGAAGATACAGAATCAGAAGGTACGCACTCGGCTGCGTCGACCAAGTCATCCTCAGGCTCCGCCTGTAATCTTTCAATGAGTTGATTGTAGGCTAACTCGTCCTCCCTTCCCAGATCTGGAAAACTATCGACTGCCGCTAAGTCCACACTAGGCGTTTCCTCCACGGCCGCTACATCTACCCGTCGCGCTGCAGGTCTAGGAGCCGCATTCTGAGCCACTTTAGATACCGTATTGGAAGACTTGGGTGGTGGATAAGGGGGGGAACGGGCGAAATCTGGTGGAACCGGGTAATAAGCCGAGTTCGTGTCCGCCGTACAACCTCCTAACCATTTCAAACATGACGTCTTGCACCGTGGACATAGACCAATCGATCTCATGTACGCCATAAACCTAGCATTACGCGCGGCTTGCTCCTCAGGAGATAGAGCTGCTCGAAAGGGTGCTGATCCTCTTTGATTTTGGGACGTCAAAACTGTTGGAGTAGCCGAAAGGTTGTTAGAAGACCGTGGGATACGACTTTGAATACGTGGTTCAAGTTCTAACGCAAAGTCCCACGCCAAGCATGCCTTCTGTTCGAAAGCTGCAAAGGAAAACTTCTGAGAGACCGGGTTGATACTCGATTTGATTATTTGATCACGCTGTTGTATAGACCTGAATAACGAAGTAGAACCTCCAACTATAGCCCATGCCAAAGCCTCCTCAGAACACTCTTCTAAACCTGCCGCCTCCTGTAACACCCTAGCCCTTGCACAAAACGCACTTATGTGCTCATTTGGTCGCATCGCCAATTCGCGGATTTGCTGTTTGACCTTATCCAACCAGTCCGCTGGCAAAATGACAGATTCCATTTCTTTCATAGCGGATAACCAAGTATGACCAGTAAAATCACCCGATCTGCGACACCAAGACGCCGCTGGGTTGGTACTCAACAATAACGGCAACACGCTGAATTTATCGGAATCGAGCACCAAGCCTTTGACTAAAAAAAGCCGTTCCACCTTATGACGCCATATACGATAGGCTGCTACATCGCCATACTTTCCTTTATATTCTGGAAAGTCGGTGATACGAAAACGAAGCGGATCAATAGCGCTAACCGGTACTTGATCCACTGACGGTGTTTGACTTGCCGGGGGTACTAGTGGTCGATGAAACGGGTTTTGGTGCAAAGGTGTCGAAGAGTAAACTTGTTGATTGAACACAGGATCTGCAGATGAGGATACATGCCGGGTACCAAGAGCATGCGGAACAGGAGTAGCTTGCAAGTCCGTAATACCACTTTGCTCCTGTAACTTTGGTTGAGTCGCCGGAGCCGGTGTAGAAATTTGAGCTGACATCATTTGTTGAATAAGAGCTCGGAGACTGTTCATCTCAGCTCGCATTTTGGCCTGCACCTCAGCAATCGAGACTTGCTCTTGAGTAACCTCTGTGCCCGTCACTCCAGGCTGACCGGTCGGTTGTACAGGATGGTCACCTTCATTTTCGATGGACCTGTTGCCGGCCGGTACGTCAGTCATAGCAAACGACTGACACGGATCAAACGCTCCAGGAATACTACGCCGAGGGGGATGAGGTAACCGCAGTTGAGGTAATGTTGGAGACGCTAAACTAGACAATTGATCGAGTTCGACAGAATCGACGAGAGATGGTGTGTTCGAAGCCACTAGTTGACTGGCTATTGGTGACCATACAGATGGAGAGGGATATAGGACTCCAATCCCCGAACGATCAGGCGGATTAAGAAAGGAATTGATTTCACGATGGAATAACGAGGTGGCCGTAACGTTTGCCACTGAAACTGGTGGGTGTACCTCGGTGGATCTCAAGGTAGGATTCGAACGAGTCAGTCGCAGAATGCCTTCCGGATTAGGAACCGATACTAACTCTGAAACAGGATTATTACGTGTATGACGAGGGTTGTTTGACATCAAACAAACTTTAAACTGGTTGAAACAAAATAAAGGCGACAACGCCACTGAGTGGGGACAATTGAATCTGTAACTTAAAACGTTGGCGACCGATTAGGGTGCGAGACCGAGACGAGTGACTGGTGAACTCGAGGGATGTATTGAATCCCAACAATCGGATTCGTTGAACGTCGAACAAGGGGGATAAAAAAAGTGTAAGGTGGAGTGTACTCTCCACCTTCACTAAGAGTTTCGAGTAATGGGACAAGCTCAGAAAGAGCGAGGGATTTATCTAATCCCCTTGATTCAATTATCTAGTCCAGCACTTCAGTGATCAGAAAACCAGTATAACGTAATAGATGATAAAAGAGTAAGATAAGTAAGATCCACCATACCTAGTCCAGCACTTCAGTGATCAGAAAACCAGTATAACGTAATAGATGATAAAAGAGTAAGATAAGTAAGATCCACAAAGGAGAAAAGAAAACAACTTGTAAGGGGGCGGAAGACTCTAAATAATCTATCTACCTATTATAACCCATAATGTAAACCCATGTACTGTATGTCATACTTCCAACCCCTTACAGTAACTTGTTCGATGGTCTTAAAGGAACATGGGCCTGGAGCCAGTAAGTCCTTAATTTGCTGCCTCCGCTGCTGTAGTTTCTCATCTGGTAGCCGTACCGTATGATCTTTACCGTTCCAGATGAACCCCAAGAACCTTTGTTCATCGGCAAATTTGTGATTCTTTACTGGGTTAGTTTGAACTCCCAAGCTATTACTCAAAATTTCAACCGTTGCTAACAAGACTGGATCTTCTGGTCGTTTGAGGAGCAGGTTATCATCAACCCACTGGAATATCTTCCGGACGCCTGAGACTTTCTCCATTATCAACTTCCAGACGTGCGCAGGGGCGCCGAATACGCCACAACTTGCTACGCCGCCGAAACCAACCGCCAGGTCCACCCAGAGCCTTCCTGGAAATCCATGATGATCAAAAACCAACGCTGGCAAGGGTGCACCGATAATTGACGGTAAGACTTCTGCCAATCAAAAATGGCGATCATCCATTCCCCCGGGAACCTTCTAAAGAATCTGGCTACCCGATTGAAGTCATCCCATTGAGTACTGTAATTGTGTTTGTTGACAAACGAGTTGACTGATGGGATGTTGGGGTCTTGTTTAGGATATGAAAGGTCATTAATCAGACGGACTGAGCCATCGCCATTTAATGCACTTCCCATTGGGTTAGATCAAAAGAAACCAAATCTTTCTCTTAGTTTCTCATGCGTGAACGGTCCAGCTATACGCACCACCAACATATTTACCTCGGATTGAAAAATCCGAGGTATTATCGGATTACCAACCTCCGACAGAAGCTGTCCGAGGTTTTGATCCGAGGCAATTCCCAGCGCAGAAGATTACCTCGGACAAAAACCTCGGACAGACCTTGTCCGAGGTTTTACCTCCGATGATGCCTCGGATTCCGCAACCCGAGGCATCTATGTTGGCAGTGACGACCAGCCTTGAGTTCCTTGGCCAGAGTTCTCTCGATTTGGGTTTTGGCTGCCAGCGCGGTTGTATGATTCGCAGGCGTATACCATGGTAGGTCTTGGATCGAATGTTGGGGTATTCCCAGACAGAACCCATTCCTGAAGCTGTCGCTAATGTAAGGGATGCATTTTTCTAGACCTGCTTCCCGCATCAACTCTTCCCACTCCGCTATATTCATACGGCTCGGTACTGGTGCCGGCCAAGGGGGGTTCTCAACCGAAATCGTAAATAACTCCCTTTCCCACAAAGGTAGGGGTTCATCTGTGACACTCTCCTCGCTTGAGAATTCATCACTAGATTCATCACTCATAGATGAGGAGGATCCTGATTCCGACTCCTGAGGAACGAGTGTCTCTTTATGCGACTCCTCTCGGGGAACCTCATTCTCAGATTCCACGGGCAAAATTATTGGAGCACAATTACTAACGGCCATTGCTATTTGCAGCCCACACTACACCAAAGTACATCTTTTCTGTACGGTTTAGAAAAGTGTACATGTCATAGAAAACTACATTATTTTTATATGCTGCTTTGAAAGTATTGGAAATCAATCATGACCAATCTTTCTCCAGAGTACATGCATCAACAACACTATATGAGCTGTGCAACGTCTGGTGCAACAGTGTGTGTAGTTCAAACTGGGAAAATTAATTGGTGATATATTCATGCCTGCGTGATTCCTTTCACGTGAATACTTGTATATACATGTAGTGATGAAAGACTATTGAATAAGATCAATGTTGAAAACATTTTTGCTCGATCTATAATGAGACAACTTCGCTGGTAGTGTTACCTGAGGTATAAGAAGCCTAACGGTCAATTTCATAGGCTGTACAACTAATTTTGGAATTCTTCCCATCTACACATCTTCAAGACTAGACTAGTGTAACATGAAAAAGAAACAATTTCATCACTGACAAGATATCAATCATTGCTATCATTCTTCGAAATTTTTGGAACTGAGAATGATAAGATGAACGTAAAAAGCTTGCATAAAAGTCGCGTACAAGCCATTGGACCATAATATGAGTGGTACAAAATGCAATCAGAATACAAACCGTGGTGTTGACAACATAGAGTGTTCAGATAGTCTGGTGGATAAACGTAAAATAAAAGATAACACAATCTATCTTGTGTAGCTAATACAGTAGCACTGAACCAGCTTTTTCTGATGTAAGGCCAATACGTAGTGCATAAATAGACCCTGTAGTCAGATGATACATGTGACTGTGAATAGTTTGTCAGCAAAATAATGTGATTAGTTGAATCAATGATAAACAGCTCAGCAATCAACTAAAGATGTCTCTTACCAGAATTATGCTGCATGACAACGTAGAACATCCAGAAGGACTCATTCAACTCGTCACTTATTCCCTTTTATCACTTTTTATTCATTGAGGCGATGTAGATCATTGAAGTCACAATTATGCGCTCTCATCTAAAGTTTTCAAGATTGATCTTATTCAATAGTCTTTCATAACTACATGTACATACAAGTATTCACATAAAATGAATCACGCAGGCATGAATATATCACCAATTAATTTTCCCAGTTTGAACTACGCACATTGTTGCACCAGACGTTGCACAGCTCATATAGTGTTGTTGATGCATGTACTCTGGAGAAAGATTGGTCATGATTGATTTCCAATACTTTCAAAGCAGCATATAAAAATGATGTAGTTTTCTATGACATGTACACTTTTCTAAACCGTACAGAAAAGATGTACTTTGGTGTAGTGCCACAAGAAAACCATGTAGGCGCTGCCAAAACAGCGCCTACATGAGTGTTTCCCACGAAAAAGCGCCTACATTTATGATGTAGGCACTGAGAACCATTTGAAATGACGCCTACATGATAAACAACCCATGTAGGCATCATTTGGTTACGCCTACATTCAAAATCTCAGAATGTAGGCGTAATTGTCAAGCACCTACATATCTAATTTGAAATGTGGGCGCTATTTTTGAGCGCCTACATTCAATTTTCATATCAAATAAGCGCCTACATGCAGTCTTGCATATGTAGGCGCTCCAAATCCAACACCTACAACTCCAGACTGGTCTGACGGCTAATGACGAATAAGTTTCAAGTTAAAATGAGAGTATTGGAATACGGCAAAAGTAGTGCGAGAGTTGAAATGAGTGTA